>NC_056747.1:299336476-299381072 GCF_019279795.1 Protopterus annectens
CAAGAGTGACTCAGTCCTGGGTACTAATGTTTGGTATCTACGTTCTCTGAAGTTCAGGACAACATGAAGGGACTCTGGCTGACAAAGGTTAGATGATTGCAAGTTAGGAGCCATTATTAAACTCCAAGTGATGTTGACACTACAGAATGGCCTCACTGAGAAACGACTGGTGTCAGAACTATGGCCTTAAGCTCAAGTCATCCCCTTTGGGAAAAACCCAGTTCCCATGAATTACTGCATTGATTGCAGTCCATTGAACAAAAGCATTGTAAGAAATTAACACAGGTTGACAGCAACCTCTTTTGATCACCACATTGCCACTGTGGTCAAAGTCTGTGGCACATTACTAAGGGTTTTGCATCCAGGAAGAGTCTCCTACTCTTCCCTCATTAGGCCAAATAAAGTACAATGCCCCATTTGGCATGTACTTCACTAGATACCTGCAACGAGAGGCCACAAAAGTACCTCACAAAGGGGATCCTATGCCTATGGACAGACAATTCCAACTATTCTGCCCTGCTCAGTGACAATCTGCACTTTACTTACAAAGCCATGTCTGACCCAGCTCTGTTAGAAATGCTGACATCTAAAGAAACCCCAATCCCTCCGCACCACATGCTCGAGACGTCAACCTCATTACTATTAACAGAACATGCTGGAGGGACAGGTTCATAACCCAGAGCCTGTTCATGCATGTCAAGCAGAACACCTCGCTGACCCTGCCCATGCATGTCAAGCAGTGAGCCTCACGGACCCTTTGAGAAATCTTGAGTGGATGGGAAACTGAATTCCCCCCGGGATAACTCCAGTGGCTCTACTCAGAGGCACTGGGAACCAAGGTTGAGTAGCATTATGCCAGGGTAATCCTATGGCTAGTCTTGTTAAAGGCCCCAGGGCCATTAGCCTAGTACATACCTATGCATTACATTCATTACACTTTCATTTGATCCTTGTTGACAGTTACTCATTTAGTTCAACTGCCCTACCACGGCCCAGGTATTGTTTGTATCAATGTCTGGTACAATGCAATGCATTTGTCACTTATAACAGCTACAGTTACCATGTCTAGACAAAATACCAAATTCCAGGCATTTGTGCTACAGTGATGCAAGATGTGAAATATCAAAACTGACAATCAGTAATCCTACTCAGGATTTGACACATACAAGACTCCTGCTCATTTGTGACTATGGCCTGCTGGTCTAGTGCCTGCCACCTTCAACCCTGCTATCCAGTACAAGGGCATAATGACACCAGAAGCTCAGCACCCATGTGTAATCCTCCCTTGTCACTGTCTGGGTAGATGCTGCTTTTCCCTTAGATGAAAGGTACCCACCCATTTTCCAGTCCCTCATTCCCAAACTGCCTACTCTCAGATGCTGCAGTCAATACCGCCAGTCCCTCAGATGCTGCAGTCAATACCGCCAGTCCCTCTAGAATTAGAATACCAGGCCTACAAAAAAAAAAAAAAAAAAACGACCCTTAGTAACTGCTCAAAAGCCAGCATCACGTCAGACTTACTGATGCTAACCTGCCAACTCCCCACTTTTGTTGAAAGTAGTCTGAACATTGCAGTGCATGGAAGCTGTACCCCCAGCAGATGCAAATAGCCACCCCCCTTTTAGGCAATACCAGTACAGGTCACAGCTAGTCATTTATATTATATTTGTCTGGAGGTGCAAAGGGTTAGCAAAAAAATCCATCTTTGTAGTTTTACCAAAACCAGTAGGCATACAAGAGGAATAACTGTCCTCTTCTGGGTTGCTAAAGATGAGAGTGCATACTTCTATACTAATAGAAGCTGGCTAAAAATTCCAGTTCAAATGAAAGAGTTTCTTTAAATGTTTTGTCTACAGTGGACAATCTGCAGTTGTAGACACCTACAATTTACCTTTGTGACCACACCCTAATTTTTTCCATCTCACGTCATGTCTTCCCAAGGTGCATTATGCCTCATCTATGTTCCCAAGCATGGAATATGCACCAGTTTTCCCTTTTACAAACACTACATTTGTACTGCAAACTAATTATACCATGTTATAGTGAACTGCTATATATGCATATACAACATGTCACAAATATGCAGTGTACAGTATCCCACAGCTTCTCAAGGGGACAGTTTTATCAACCCCATGTTGGAACTGGGAGCCTCCGTTTAACTTTCCAAATTGGTCAGTTGGCTTAGAATGCCAGTTGCTCAATACTGAAGGCAAGAATTTACTGCATCATCCACATGTAGTTTTGAGTGCCGTTTGATGGCAGGTGATCAAAATATATTAAGTCTTCAAAGTGTGGAGTGATATTTGGGAGAGCTGGACACTGCACATACTCCCAAAACTAGGCCCAGAACAAGGCCTCAAGGATTCTGCTGTTAAGAGGAGTCCACCTATTCTGTAGTCAGCTATACAGTGATATGCACTAGTTATTTTAGTTAACTACATTCATATCAGAGCCTTGTGTATAGATGTAGCTTGAATACTGCAAGTACAATAGATGACAGCAAAAGTGACATGTAAGCATTCTATGACAATCACCCACTTTGGTCCAATTGGATGTGAATGTTTGTAGATGGGGACCATAGTAACCAGCTTCAGATTAGAAGACAACTTTTCCTCTGTAGTCTTAAGCTACACATCTACAAACCAGCCAACTGTAGGCACTTCCCAAGATATTAACACTAAAATTTGAGATCAGGTTATTAAAATGGAGATTAATCATAATTGCTCTAGCCCTCATTCTCCACACTGGAGAAGGACATTACTTCTCCACACAGGAGATGTTGCTAGACAGGTCCTTGGCTAGCCAATTGATCTAGGATTCAGATGTTGCTGGTTGTACAAGCTTACTAGGATTCAAATGTTGCTGGTTGTACAAGCTTACTATCAACATGTAAACTTTGTTTCAGGCCAGGAACACTGACATGCTGTTTTGGGTGTGCTTTTTTACAAGTAGAAGAGAAAAAAAAGCTTGGTAAATCAGATTTAGGAGGTTTTTGATATAGCTCCAGGTTTGCCAAGAGCCAACTACCTCAGAGTCAACCTAACCTTAAAAGCTTACAGGTTGTGCCAAGGGATTGTCCCAGTCAAGTTGGGGTAAGTTGTCTCAATTCTATGGGTTCAGCCAGACACATGCAATAGGAGTACTCCAACTGAGAAGAAAGTCAAATGGAAAAAGCAGCTTGGAATTATTCCAGAAGAATGGTTTCCATCTACAATACTAACATTTAAATGATCCGACTACTAATGCTATTCAGATAGGACCAGGATTCATCTGTAAATAGTACTAGGGGGTTTACTTCCAGCAATTTAAACTGTGGAAACTGCACAAGTTACAAGACTAATGTGCAGTCAGCCTTCAAGCCAATGTCATTTTTCGAAGAAGTTTAGAAGCTGGAGGAGCATTTCTTTGGCATCTACAGGTAATCATGCTATATGGGACTAGGAACCTTGTTTTAAAATAGGTCTATTATTGCCATTATGTCCTTGAAGGGCAAGTGTCAGTGGAAAAGGCATTCCTTCTTACAGGATTGCTAGGCATCCCCACCCATGATGGTGCCATCAGGGTTTGCAGACTTTACCAATTGGTCTTAACTAGGGGATGGTCGTAACTCAGTTGCCCCAATGACTACGCCCGACATCAGTGTTTGTTTTCTCTGAAGTTAAGTTTGTGACCTAGATCACCACTAGACATTGCACAAGTTTTTTTTTTTAAAACCAAAAAGTGTAAAGGCAATAAGTCCTACAATCTCCCATTAAGATTGCATAACCCAAATCCTGAAGGTATAGGAATCTAACTGTACATATTTCACTGTTCAGTACCTAATGACTGTAGGGTTAGGCTTCTCAACTTACTCTCCACAACGAAGTATTGATATATAGATGGGAAACTACAGACTCCTTGTTAAGCATACCTGTCTTTCATGGTCATTTGCAGTATTTTTTGCACACAGTACAAAAGCTAAACGTCATGTGACCATATGGCTAGGCTTCTAAAGATCCTCAAAATGGCCTAGTTATGCGTCTAGACCACCAGTGAGGTACTGAGCCTGCAGCATCGGTAATAGCCAAAGCCGATTTAAAGTGCCTTTATCCTTGACCTTAGTGACCTGAAGCAAGAGTTGTGATACCGTCTCAACAGCAGCAGGATAGAGTACACTTCCCATCATCTCAAGCCACACAACTGAGTATGCTACAGTATTACACACCCAGGTTTTTATCAGCTGCATTACAGTGAAGACCCCATTGTAATCTGTCCAGTACAGTATCCCATTAGCTGTCTGTTCTGTGCAATTTCTGCAGAGAAATAAGAGTGCTCAGTGTAAGAACCAGACTAGTTGTCCTGGGAGAAGGTAGTTTATACATGGTAGCAGGTAATGTTGTAGCTAAATTTAGGCAGCGCATGTGCATGTCAGACTACAGTACCTAGTCTGTCAGCCAGTAAAGACAGACAGCACCACCATTACCTAGTCGTAAAAATATTGCAGTCAGTTTCATTATATAGAAATCACAAGTGCCCATCATAAAACTGTTACCCTGCTGTAAGCCAGGTATGTAGTTTCCAATCACAATTCACCTGGCTATCCAGCTGCACTCCCAACACATCTCACTGAT
Organism: Protopterus annectens; assembly: GCF_019279795.1. Classification (NCBI taxonomy): domain Eukaryota; kingdom Metazoa; phylum Chordata; order Ceratodontiformes; family Protopteridae; genus Protopterus; species Protopterus annectens. The sequence goes on from NC_056747.1 coordinate 299,341,087, forward strand.
TTATTGTTAGCTTTAGAACTTTCCACCAATTTTATAGTTTGGTGAAGTGAACTAGAACAAAAAGCATACTGGCTTGCAAGGTGATGTGCTGCCCAACTCTTGTATATTTGTAAGCCAACAAAAAATTCAGAGCCCTTTGAGACATCTTCCCCTCCCACTCAAAGTCCTTCACATCCAATCTCAAGTGTCTCAATCTCAACCCACTTCATCAACTCAGAACTAAAGCATCATTGCATTGACTATGCATTCTCCATCATAGCTCCTAAGCTATGGGACTCCATCCAGAAGTGCTTTACAGCCCAGCACCGCCTCTTCAAAGAGGAACTACATGAACCCTGCAGCCCACACCTTGGCATTTCATCTTTCATCCAATCCCCTCATCTATTCTACCTTCCTGTTCAGAGCCCTCACTTCTTACTGCTCTTCTCCCTGCATGCCTGGATTTCTCCCCACAGTATCTTCTCCCTGCATGCCTGGATTTCTCCCCACAGTATCTTCTCCCTGCATGCCTGGATTTCTCCCCACAGTATCTTCTCCCTGCATGCCTGGATTTCTCCCCACAGTATCTTCTCCTGCATGCCTGGATTTCTCCCCACAGTATCTTCTCCCTGCATGCCTGGATTTCTCCCCACAGTATCTTCTCCCTGCATGCCTGGATTTCTCCCCACAGTATCTTTTCTTGAAAGTCCACTCAGAGTGTCCTCATACTTCTCTATACAGTGTTCTGCAATCCCTTAACATGAGCCATCATCATACAAGATCCTTTTGGATAATGAGTAGCCAAGCAGCATTCCACATTTCCACCCATGTTTTGACATTGCAAACTGCTTTGTGAACCAAATATTGCACATCCTTGCATCTGTAAGCTTGTTCTGTTCGTTCAAGTGACCCTTACTATCCCTTCCAAAAAACATGTGGCACTTCCTTGTCAAAATTAGCTGCAGGTCTTGCCTGTCAAAATTAGCTGCAGGTCTTACCTGTATAGTGTCAAGTATCTGGCACTTTAGTATCAATTCCATTTCTGGTTAGTGAACTTGCTAGAACACTGCTTTTCCATAGGTTCATAGATTAATCCCAGGCCAACTGCACTTGGGGTCTAGCTAATTATGGTATGAAAGAATCAAACCCTCTACCTTGTGTTTGTAAGGTAATCTTAAATTTTACCAGCCTCCAATCCTATAGGTTCATTGGACACTAGGCCATGGCCATCTACCCTGAAGGTAGATTTTATGACCAGCCAATAATCCTGGGTCAGAATCAAACCTGCACCTTGTCTATGAGATGGCAACCCTTAACCACTATGCCAAACCCACCCCCTAAAAGCAGACACTAAGCTGTCCTTATGGGCCATTTTAAAGCCTAGACAATCTCCCTTGAAAGTGAGAATCTAACACTACCTTGTAGTGGAGGTAAAATACTCTGGCCATTATGCTAAACCTAAACTCATATGATGCATTGCAATATGATCAGGCAGCAGCATCTCCCACCCCCACAAGCAGATACTAAGTTACCAACATGGCCTTTGGGCAGGACAGTTAATAGGGCACCAACAGCAACCCCTGCAATACTCTACAGAGCAAGATGTTACCATCAAGTCTTAGACACTGCAATAGAGTGGGTTCTTAAACCTCATTCTAAAAAGGGACAAGACTCAGTTCCAAGATTGCGAGATCATGTGGTACTCTTTATAAGGTTGATGTCAAGTTAATTTCACTTCAACCTGAAAAGAGCAAATTTTTTGAAGTTACAGCTAAAACCTATGTAATACCTCAGCAGTACAAAAGATGGTAGTACATAGCAAAGGCCCAGTTTTCAGTACTCAAATATACATGTGCATTAAGAGAAGCAACTGTAAAATTTGGGCACAAAATATTGCCCTTTGCTGAAATATACGGTCTGAAACTCAAATGTGTCCCTTCTGCAAAGGTAATAAAGGACTTGGAAACTTCAAAATGAGTGGTCCAGAATTTTTAACTTGAAGGCTTTGTGGTTGGGGGGGGGGGGGGGGGGGTAAAGCAACATTTGAAGTTGGAATGATTTAGTCTTTGTAGAACCTCCACCTGCCATTCTAGCTATTGTAATAGCTTTAGCTAGGGCATTGAAGAGTACAAAGTTTGGCAGTTTTAAGTGGGGATAGGATGCCAGTTTCACAGTGGTCTTAAATAAAAAATCTGTACCCTCTAAGGAAAAGGACACTGCAATCTTTATGCCCACAGCTAGATTTAGTGGTTAAACAGAGGTGCCATTACATCAAAGCTTAGACATTTGCTTATTATACAAGCAAAGTCTTGACAGATCTTAGGGACTATATTTTAATGAGGACTTCCGCAGTCAGGTTTTGCATTGCATTCAATGGTTCCCTCCCCATTAAAGGTGTAAAACTTCCAAAGATGAGTTTTCTTCAGAGCCATAAAATACTCAGGATCCTCTAGGATGCAATCAAGTTTGCAGTTTACATGGGGGCAAGAATTAGTATCTAATGCAGTGCAGATCAGAGAAGCCATTACAACTGAAGGCAGGCAGGCTGCTATCAGAAGGCAGGCTGCTATCAGAAGAGTAGGGTAGTGGGATCAAGTCATATCAATGCACTTTTCAGACTGCAATCTTCAGTTGTTTCAGCTTGCATATTAAGGGTACTCCAATTCAAGATAGCATGTTGGGTTTCAAGTAGTATCTTGGTAGATAATGCTAGAGATTTTTGCCCATTATACCAGATTAGGAAAATCTGGAGGGAGGGATATGCAGACATGCTGCATCTAAATGGTGCTAGGAATGACAATGTCAGCTGGTTGATTGTACTGCCACAATATCAGCCACAATATCACCTCCCATCTGGTGAAAGTATAGGTACTTAAATCTAGTCAGTCTTGACACTGGGGGCTGCTAGAGTGAAATGCTGCATAGTTACCCCTGCAGCTACGACCAGAACCACCAAGATACTGAACCAAGACTTGGTCAAAAAGTAGGAATAATCCATGGAAGTAATGTCACCCATAGACTTGCCTTGTTAGAGCCCTCCTTACCACTATGTGCAGGAATCAGGGTTTCTAGTCTATAAAAGCAGAGGTACACAGCTAGCATGCTGCCTAGACAACTGGAATGTGCTTCAAGGACAGAGTGTTTGGGTCATGATGCTATATACCCAAAGCACTTGGATGTTTGTATAAAATTAGAGGGAAAATCACAAGGCAGCAAGTGGCAATCATATTTAAAAACATGCCATAGTGTCATTTAGAGATGGAGGGGGGAACTTGCCAAATCTCACAGGTGCAAAAAGCCAATGGTCTGTGGAATGTTTACACTGAATCTTGGCTAAGGAGGTAGCATCCCTGCTAGATTTAAAACATTGTTAGACTAGGAGTTTTTGGTCCCACCAGTTTCAATACAGAAATTGGCAGTTAAGCCCAACCACCACGTCAAGGTAACTCCTGTGGAAGGGTAAATAACGAGACAGCCATTTATTTTAATTTTATTTGCCATGTTACAAAAATACAGGAGTACAGATTTACAGAAAGAAATTACAAGCGAATATAACCTACAACCAATGTTTTGCATGAGTAAACAGAACTGAATTTGGACGACATTGAACAATGCACAAGACAGGTCCGTTACAGGAGAAAGTGCGGTTCTAGTTTTCCTACAGTGCATAGATTCACATCACTAGATTAAAACTGCAAAGCTGAATGCATTACTAAATAGCTGCTTTACATTAAAGTACATTTAGTCAGTTTACATACTTACCAGGACTTTAGTAGAGGGCCAGCATCACATGCATACCCTTTCCTAAACTTATGGCAAGCCTCAAGTCTGACTTTAGGCTAAAACATTGCCACTTGTATGCTTGAGACAGTATTGCAATGTGATAGTTAAACCATTTACAATTTACATTCAGAACAAGTATCTTTTGAAGATGAGCACAAGTATTTTTTGCACAAAGTATTTATTTCACTATATTAAAAAAAAAAGTGGAAAAAAAAAACTCTGGTGTAGGTTTGGAAACCTATTCAACCAAAGCCTACTGCAGACACGGTTCTGTTTAATGCTTACAATTTCACTAGTGCCAAGTGAATGGTAATTATACCACCATGTAGTGGCTTAGGAAGCCAGCATTTAAAAGGGACACTAGAGCAGATATCCAATGCCCAAACCACAAGTTTCAAGTCTACCATCAAACTCTCAGACCAGCTTATCAAGGGTAGTTAGAAGTATACAGATGTTCACTTATTCCACAAAACCCATCATATTACAGAGCAGATTTTGAAGTAGTCTTGTTCAGAGGACAAAGCTATTTTAGATTAAGACAGCCACCTCCCTAGTCATGAGCACATTCAGAAGCATCATTTTGTGCAAAACTTATATGAAAGTTTCATAAGTATCTTGTCATTACCACACCCCATAGTTCATGGATTTCAAGACTACAGAGCACTAGATTTACAATTAATGCAAATGGTAAAGAATATCCGGGGGGAGCAGCCTACCTTTTATTAGTCCTGGGCCCTGAAAGCTTCAATCCTGAGGCCTTGCTCCGTTTAGTTTTGATTGAAACGCTTCCAAAACTACTGATATCCATCACTATACAACTGTGATATTCTACCAACTCTTAATGAATGCCAGCACAAATATAGCACTGTGATATTCTACACAACTCTTAATGAATGCCAGCACAAATATAGCAGTTCAGTTATGCAAAGTAGGAAATTATATGACACAAGACCCAAAGCTCAGCACGGGTGTCTAGTTTATTGCCAACACCTACAGCTAAACAGAGCACTCATTTCCATCATGCCCATGAACAGTTGTACCATGCCAGTGGTTACTTCACCACACCAGTTGCTACTATAAGCAGGCTGTAAAGAAATCATTGCCCTTAGTGAAACAGCTAAAGCATCAGCTTCAAAATAGAGACCAACTTCTGCAGACTAAAGATAAAAATCTTACGTTGGTGATGAGCTTTGTAATACAACCAGTTTATCTGCATCAGCAAATGCCAATCCATATGAATGAAACAGGCAGACTATCGAAAACTCCAAAACAGAAGTACTGAAGGGCTAAATGTCATTTTAAGATACATAAACTTTAATCAAATGAACCAGACCAACTTAGGTTACACCAGTTTAAGGCAAAAGCAAACTGGGACATTCTATTGCAATGCACACTTTCCATAATAAATACCTTTTTGAAGCATGTTAGATCCCAGGATTCTTTAAGCTGTAGCAAATGAAAGTCTTCCTAACCAATTATGGGCACTGTATCCCAACCACAAACAATCATGCATCTTGTAGTATAGGTAATAAAAAAGTTTGTCCTACCTATTTGGTGATCTTCAATCCTGGGGTTATGCTGCCAAGGACAAGTCTTCATGTTTCAATGACGGCACGCTGCTCAAGCATGGATGCATTGTAATATGTAATAGACATTTCACAGGTTGCAGTAGAGATTTTAGCTGTAGAAAATTCATTTAAGCAAATATTTGCAATACCAAAGAGCAGCAATATTAAACATTCCAAAGCTTTTCTTAGCAACACTGGTTAGGATGGCAAAGCTCTGTCCATAATACTGGAGAAACTCATGCAGCAGTGTGCCAACATTAGGAAAAGCAAGCTTAATATATTGTCCTCCCAACTTCTATTCACCTCAAATTATGTTTAGCGCAATCTTTTCAGGCTGTTATATGCTCTGAAATTCATATTCGGTTACCACCAAGACGACACTGAACCAAATCACTTTCAACTATGAACTGAAAATCCTGGCCAACAATGTTAGCTTATTAACTCTTGCAGACCAAGAACATAGCTTGAGCACAATAGCTTGCATTAAACCTACAAGTCCATAAGCTGAAATCACCATCAGTTGCTATGCCTTACATTAACCCTCACATAAAAGCTCATATTTTCTGGAGATAAGCAAAACTAAATAGTAAAACTATCTACATTGCTAAGATTTTGTAACATTCAAAGACAAGTGTGCATAGCTGTTCAAATATAACGTCTACCAAGGTAGAGATAGCAGGCTAGGGATTGGAGCTGCCCAAAGCCAAGCACATGCCAACAAGCTCAGACACCACTGTACTCACTTCACTGCAACACAAGCCAAAAAGCCTAACCAGGGATGTATAGTGATGGATCATTTTCTCTAGGTACATAAAGTCACAGAAACTATCCTACCTTTGAAGTCTTCACCCCAGGATCCTTTAACTTGCTTGCAAGTCTGACAAAACAATTCTAAAACATGGAAAAAAAAAAAAAAAGTCAGTTCTAAACCTGCAACTGGGCTGCAAAGTTTTATAATTCTGTCTTTACAAGACTACACAGGCATGCAGTTAAGAAAAGTTGGCCAAGTGGTACAGCTGTAGTGCAGTCTCAGAAAGTGAAGCATCTGTTCTAGCTGCCATAAGGCATCATTTCCCCTCAGGTGGGGGACAGTTCCGTGGCAAACAGTTTTTACACAGCCATTCACAGCAGCAAAACCCACTTGTTTCCATGTAGGCAGGTAAAGAAAACCAGTCTACCATTCATGCTACAATTTGGAACTTCGGTCTCACTTCATCATTGTACATCTTTGAGATGAGCAGGTATCCCAGATTCTAGTGTGAAAGCAGTTACCAGAATACCAAAGGAAGAACAGAGGTGTACAACAGTCTTTGTAACATTCAGGATGTATTGCGACAGGTCCTGCCCTCACACGTCTTTGGACACACATGCTAGACAATTTGTGGTGCAGGTTTAACAGTTTTCAGCTGCCTTCACTTCTTCCCAAAATTAGTCACAGCCAGTAACCCTCTTCTAGCCAAGATATAGAGCCCATGAAAAGGTGACTTGAGGTAGAGGAGATGTAATTTGCTTCAAAACAAAATACAATTAATGTGCAAGCAATAGGCAAGCGATAGGCAAAGAGTCTACAGAAAGGTGCCAAGTGACAATTTAGGATATCTCCCAGGTTTATGGGGTGTGTAGTATGCTAGTCTGGTGTTGCACACTTTCCAAAGTCAAAACCAAGACTAGATCTCTGGTTCATTACACAGATGTTATCCAAAGTTAATGTTACTACAGTTTTCCCCTCAGACAACAGCTTGGTCATTAGAAGTGTTGAGACTGTTCAACCCAGTTTTAATTAACCACAAACGTTTCATGATACAATAGCTCTGGACTTCCAAGGCAAGTGTTTTTGGTGAAGGCTTTGCCTTTTACAAGGTGACCCAACTGTACACTTGAGTCTGGTCTCGTACCTGGAATTTTATATACAGCAACTAATAGCTACACTGTTAGGCAAGAAGCTAAAACCACATGCACAACAATACTTAACACTATCAATATTTTATATTTGAGTTTGGCCCATTGCAAAACTGCAAGATTTAAACTGCATATCCCAGTGATACCTAGGAGGGCACCAAGAAGAAAAAAGCCAAAACTGAACAAGTTAAATAGTGGGTGGTGGTATGTGAATGAGATGCTAGTGGAGACACCTAAACCTGTACAGTAGTGAATGTAAACTCATTTGCCTAGTGGGGAATTGATACCAGATTCCAATTTCCAAGTTGCTGGTAACCAGCATCCAAGTTACTCCCCAGGATCCATTTCCATTTATGAAAACTTGTATACTCCACTCTAACCAGACTGTAAAGTTAAATACCAGTTTACTCCCCACCTCAGGCCACTACCCCAAAATTAAGGGAAAGTTGTGTTATGAGCCTTTTAGAACCCAGGGTCAGAAAGTAACTTTCTGGACAGAGCTCACAGCTTGCATGGTGTAGGTTGCTTTGGGTCTAACCTGACAAGTATTTTACGTTATCAGGACCACTAGAAAAATTGCTTGAGAAACTTACACGTGCACAAAAGAAAGTACTAGTGTTAAAAACATTTGTTCAGGTTAAATGCTGATGTATCCGACATCAGGTGTCATGCCAAAAAACAGGACAATAAAAAGGTGTTACAGGTGAGTGACAAACGGACAAAGTAAAGCTGGAAGCTTTTAAGTGCAGCTAGCTTATTTCATATCACTAATAAAGCACTGGCAAAGTTGTCTGAAATCCAAGAAACTAAAGCACTAGCTAGCATTACTAATTAATAGGTTTAGGGCTCAGCCTGCTACAACCAACCACATTATGTGTACTGATGTAATACAAGTCCTTTGTACAGCTTCACCCAAAGGAAACTCCCTCACCACCACTACTTTACCAGTTTACAGCAGCCCCTTTCCACACAATGTCCCCAATTTTAATTTGTTTTTGCCCCAGCTCTGCCCTGGATAGTCACTGGGGGGGGGGGGGGGGATTTCTTTTGCATTCTGTACTGGCCTTTCAGAAATGCCAGCCTTCTAAATACTTAATTCACCCAACCAATCTCCAGGATACCCGATAGGAGTTTCTCAGAAAGGTAGAAGCAAATATTTCAAGCTTTCTCAGGGGAGCAGTGGCCACTGAAAGTTAGAATCAGGGGTAGCAAGTGATGTAGAAGCTCCACTATTGCAGGCATCTCAGGGACCAATATCATAACTAACAAGTTTGTTGTTACAAAGCATACTGATGCAAAGCCTGTTTATGTTTAAGTGAGTTGGTAATATCTGCCTTAACCTCTTCCTCCATACCACTACTTATTGTTTGAGGTATCCAGAATTCTTGAGAAATAGTATTAACAAGAGGAACTTTCTTCTCTTGGCACAGTATTCATGTCTGAACATGTTTAGTTCTCTTGCGCTTATGGCCTCAAAGGAGGGACAGTGATTTTATATGTACACTTGAGATATAAAAGCACTTGGGTTAAAAAACAAACTTGTCACATAGGACCAAGACTAAAGTGCTCAAATATTGCCTGTAGTAGTCATTTCTGCTTCAAAGACTTTTTATACTTTTAAATATTATGTTGTGGCTACAAAGCATAGTAGGCTACACCCATACAAGGGTCGATATGGGGAAATAACCAATTTATACTCCCCCTTCTACGTTACATTCCACAGGGGGGGTGGCAAGGGGTTCTTACTCCACAACTTATTAGGTAGCATTTTCCAATAGTGCATGATATCACACCAACAGTTATAAGGTTTGGCTTAGTTACAACATACTCATTCTAAAGAAAGTTACACTCAGCCTCTTACAGTAAGCTTCACAGTATAACAGCTTTAATAAACATGACCAGAAAACACTCACTTATAAAGCTATAAAAGTTATAAAACAGGTTGCAGTAAAAGTTCAGTGTCATTGAACTAAAGTACAACAGAGACAAGCAGGCTTTCAAACTCAGAAATAAAACTACTTTAGGGAATAGTGGGGCTGTGAGCTAGGAATAATCTATATTAAAGTTCAGCAGATTATAGTTATAATAAAAATCAAAGTAAAACCAGCAACTGAACTCCACCAAAATTAAAAAAAAAAAACTCTTCCTCAGTAAAACAAATTCAATATATAGCTCTGAAAAACTGATTCACCTTGGAAAAAAACTTCTTCAATTATATCCCACATTTCCTTTCTTTGAGTAGTTTATTAAAACTATCCTCCTGGTTTCAGAATATATTGAGGAGGCAAAAGGTTTGCTGCCCAGTAATTGGCTCACCTGTGAGGCACTGCCTATGTAAAAGGCCAGATGAAATCAGACACTAATCAGTTCTAGCTGTGATAATTACCCCATCAATTCAGGTTAATAGAAGCATGTGACGAAAAAGACAACTATATTTTACAAGTTCTAAAAAATCTCTGTAGTATGTTAGCAAGACCATTACTATAATTTAGGGGAGGCTTTAAAACATCATAAAATGTTAATATTCTTACAGAGCTGTAATAAATCATCAGCACTTCCAACAGAAGATGATTAGTTTAGGGATATAAACAAAAATGTACATTTTGTACTCAAACATGTCATTGCTCCCATCTTTCCCCCCAAACATTTTAAAAATGTGCTCCATTCTCAAAATGCTACCCCTAGACCTATAGTAAGGGCACTCATTACTTTTCAACTATCATTAATAACCATTAAAAGCTATTTATAAAGGTGTATTCCTTTCACACAACCATTCTTTGTATATTTGTATACTGTATTAGTTCACAAAGTTCTAAACATTCTGTGCTGTTTAAGGGTTGAAGTTTCCAAGAGAGTCAGAAAAAAATGTATTTGTTTGAATATACTTGAGTATGGCTAGCTGTACCCTTGGTTCAGTTAATAGTTGAGTAATTCATAGTAGAATCCGTTACCTAGAAATTATTCATTAGGAGATGAATAGTGTTGTCTGGACATAATGCTAACATTTGTTGCTCTCTGTCTCTCTCTCTCTCTCTCTCTCTCTCTCTATATATATATATATATATATACACACACACACACACACACACACACACACAGTAATTTTATTAATATTCCTGAGCAATTATTACTCAAACTGTCAAAAGGCTGAGAAGTTTAGACTGCCAGCAAACAAACAAAAACATGAGTAGTGTCACACTTCTTATGACAGATCAGCACTGAGCTACTCACATAACCCCCCCCCCCCCAAAAAAAAATGCAGGCATATTTCTCACTGTTAGACACCATTCTAACTTTATTTTCTGTTCATAGCAGAAGAAACTTTACACCTGCCCACATCTCCCGATGTTGGCAGATTACAGCACATTTCTGAAACATGGTGAAAACCTACTGGTTCCAAAACTATCTTGACTCTTTACTTTTGTCTGTCCAGCTCTGTGTTATGACTATACATAGCGTAGGCATACCCTGCCCTGTTGAGCCAGTTCCAAACAGAAGTGGCAACCATATGCTACTGTCCTTCTAGTAGTTTCAAAATGCTTGAGAATTTGCCTTATAGGAGTCCTACCTTTTAGGTTAAACATTTGTGGTGACCTCCTAGTCCAGGCAAAAGAGATGATGGTCACTGAACTAGCGTGCAGTACCATATGGCTTAATAGTTGGGCCACTGATGTTCTTTAACTTTATTGCTAACTGCTTGGATGGTAAAAAAGCTTTCCTCTTGTACACAGACAACCTTGTTATACTACAGGTGTGCAAATGTGCAGAAGCATTCAAACAAACCCTTGAGGGTGCATCCAGCTATAAGCCATAGCTTATAGTTTTTAGAAACAATTTGATTTGGACTCAGAGATGTGCTAGTATTTAAATAAGAAAGCACTGGAACATCTAACATTTTTATGGTTATTTATTTTGGTAACTGGCTTTATACAGAATGCCTGATTGTCTAAATTAATTTTTTATCAAGCTGCTCACTTGAAAATATTTTTACTGTTATGTATGCTTTTGTTTTCAGTACTAAAGAGGTATGCTGTTCAGAATAGAAATATGTTGAGCTGGGAGGCTACATCTGTGTATGTATGTGTATACCCGTGCATCTGTTGGGGGATATATTCTAGAAGCTGATGAACGATCCTGTCTATACTCTTATAAACCCTTACTAACAATGTCTCCTGAGTCTGATGTTTTCAAATACTGTAGGTATCACAGTTGACACAGGATGTTAAAGTTGTGAGCTGTAGTTTTTGTGCTACAGGGTTTGATTCCCACTGCCCTCATTAGTCTACTGAGTGACCATGAGCAGGTCACTTAACCAGGCAGTGCTTGAGACAACTGGGAATTTGGGCCAAGCTACTCAATGGTCCCCTGGACTGCAAGCCTAGTAGATACCTCTGAATAAGTATGCAGAAAGTCAAAGCTATGCTGCTTAGAACCTTAGTCAGATACTGGATGTTTAGGTTACATATCTCAATGTATGGTACAGAGGCTTGGCTACCTGTAGTGACCAGGCAAAAACTCAATTTGACACTTTCTCTTTGTGAACAGCTCTTCTATTTCCAAAAAATCTTGTTAAGTCTGCTTTAGGCTTTGTCAAGGGCTGTGCCTTCGTACCTCACTAACTAATATAAACATCCTCTGGAGTTGCATCATTTGCTGGAAAGGAAACCAAGTTAAGTGTGTCCTAATACTGATGCTTAAAACAGCATAACTAATGCTCATGTTGCTGGAACAGACCATCTCCTTGGTCACTATATGTAACTGGTGCCAGTTTATGGATGGAGTCCAAAAATTATGTTCAATTACAAGAACTAGATATTCTCAGATAAAATCTTTTAACAGTTAATTGTCTGGTACAAATCAGTAGAAAACCTCGGATAGGAGCTTTAACAGCTGAGTGTCTGTTACAGTAAAAGTCATCGCTGAAGTGCGGAGTTGAACAGTGGTGTGCCAGGTACAGGATTGCTAGAACAGTATGTCTTGACATTAGACAATGCAGCAGAGGGTACTGATGGAGGGTACAAGGTATAACTAGAAGTGTAAAGGAATGTTTAAAGCTGTGGATTGCTATGTCCCCAGACCCCTGAAAGTATTACAGAATGTACTTCCATAATTCCTCAGACCATTCCACAGCTGGATTCACAGATTCTTATTGCTCAGACAGTTATGGAATGGCTACCAATAAAACAGCAGTCTAACCCTCAGAGCACTAAATGATGACCTACATAATAACAGTTTTGTACCACCAATCCCACTAATTCCTCCAAAGTGAATTATCAGTCAGTCTTAAGTCACATGACTCATAAACAATGTGACATAATTGTGTTTGCCAGTAAAACCAAAACCAAAATCCTTTGTTTATCTCTTAGATACTGGAATACTAGAATTTATTCTTCAGTTCCATGCACATCATCATTTAGTTAGAAGCTTTCAAGGGAATTATAAAACTGCTTTGGCACACAAAATGCAGATGTTTTGGTACCTGGCACTGGGAGGTTAATAATTTATCTAACTTATTTAATCAGTACATCCTCTGGTTTAACCTATTGAAATGTACATTAATTTGTTGAAAAGTATGAATGGAATGTTTCACTGACATGTCATGAGTAATATGCTTATTAACTTGTCTGTCACTTTTTATTCATCAGCATCTGGGTCATGGAAGCAAAATGTTCCTTCAGCTACCATGTTAGGAACAGTCAGCAAATAAATTAAAATATTTTGTTATTATCTGTCAGATAGAAGAATACTCATGTCAGAAAGATGGTACTCCCTAACATATGAAAGTGCCAATAATGAGGATCAGGAAACTTCCTTCCTGGGTGTCTGTTCCCTGTCATTAGCATATACTGTCCAAGTTCCATCTGTCATGTAGCAGTGCCACTGATGATCAGCCAGTTGTCTTACTGTCAGGTGTTGTGCTCCTTAAAATTAGGATGTTGGTCCCAGGTACCATCTATCTTGGGTCAGTGCCAATGGTGATGGGTAGGGGATCACCTTTCTAAGTGCACTGCACCCAGCACTAGAATGTAATAACCAGGTATTGTTTATCAAATGGCAATACCACTGATGAGGAGAGAACATGTCTGCCTTGGATGTACTACTTCTTGACACTAGTAAATATTATCCAGGCAACATCTGTCAGAAGGCAGTGCCACTTATGATGGGCAGGGCTGCACCATTATACATGTACTGTTCCACAGTACCAGAACATAGTAACCAGGTACCATTAAGCCTATGACAATATCACTGATGAGAGAGAGCATGTCTGCCTCTAATGAGCTGCTCCCTGAAACAAACATACACTACTTAGGTACCATGTAGCAGATGGCAATGCCACTGATGAAGCAGAGAGCATCCCTCTCTCTCTCTCTCTCTCTCTCTAAGATGTACTGCTCCCTGACACTAGTTGGGACTGTACTGGTACTATGGCATAGAGTAATGTCACAAATGTCGGGGCAGGATATATCAGTCTTGGTGTTCAAGATAACACACTTATAATTACAAATGAAAAAAACTGTGTACTAAGCAGATTAACAGTAAACTGATTAAACACGGCAATTTGTACATGATGCTGTAGTGAAGGTTGCAATTTTTTGACTACTTTATCTTGTTTTTTAGGACTCCCATGCCTTGTGAGGACACTAGTGGGGAAGGAAGTTTATTGGATCTAACTTTTCACCACAATCCTATGGATTCACCTACAAGCATGGTCGATGTTGCAGTTGTGGAGGAAGGCACAGGAAATAACATTCAACCTATTTATTTTTGGAAGGACACCATTAAAGGAATGTTATCGGCTCCGGTATTTAATGTTCAAAAGTCAATGGATATTTTAGAAATACCTCCACATATTCTGAAAGTCATTCTAGACAAAGAATGGCTTTTCAAAGATTTGGAAGCCTTCCTTTTCAAGTTAGAGAATTCAGTGGAACATAGCCTTTTTTGAGTACTGCCTTAAGGTAAAAAGGGTGCCAAAGGTACTGAAAGTTCGTAATAAACCTAGCGGTTGGTATAATGAGTCTCTTCTTGCTAAGTGGGACAGTATCTGTGAAACCACAGGTTTAGTGTTTCTTGATATTTTAAGGTAGTACTATTCACAGGAAGAGGCTAAACTGCACAAGTGTGTCAATGGGTTAAAGGATAAACTGTCATTGGCGGCATTACCAGTGGAAATTGATGATCTGCTTAAACGAATGGAATTGAGAATTAGTAAGTTGGATGGTGATTTAAAAAATGTAAAGAAAAGAAAATATCTAGAGATCATAGAGAATATGAAGAGCGCAAGCAGACTACCTTAATTAATCCACCAGGGGATGTTCTACCCTCATGAGAGTTTTCTGATGCAGAGAATAGTCAACAGAAAACAAGCTAGTGTTCGTTAGACAATGGCGATTGGAAATTACTCAGACAGAGGAAATAAACAATTTCTTTATCTCCAAGACATTCTAAGAGGTTGGAGATGAAGAAGGGGTTACAAACAGTAGTCGACCCATTCAATGTCACTCTGTAGTGGCAGTAAATCAGGTGAATAGCAACTTTTCAACAAAGAGTGCTTGGGCAAGTATAGCGAAAGCGTTGGGAAACAGAAACCCTTACCCTTCATTCCAGAAGTCCAAGAGCAGCTTACAAAGGACAGGCACAAGGTAATGCCTTTAGATTATAACATTTTCAATTTATCTAGTAGAACACCTTCAAACTTCAAATGGAGAGATAAAGGTGTTAAAGAAAGGTTTTTCGTACATTTCCACTACTAGATCTAATTTGGTTCAAACTTTAATAGACTTGAAGGGATATACTAGGGTATCAAATTTAAACATTTTCTTCAAAGACAAAGTATTTGTTAAAAAGGGTGATTTTTATGAGACCCAGTTTGTTTAATCCACCACTTCATAGGTTCATAGGTAGGTGCTAGGCTATTGGCCCTAGGGCCTATATAAGCCTAGTCAAAAAGGTACCCTGGCTTTTGCCACCCAAGAAAATTATTTTCCTGTGCTCCTGTCAAGCAGAGCCACAGATGTGATCCCCAGGATGAATTTCCTATCTCCCATCCAATCTTCAAGAGTTTTCTTGAAGAGTGCTAATGAGGAGCTTTGTTTGATATAGATAGGTAGTTTGTTCCAGAGTATGGGAAGTCTCTGGGACAGGAATCTATCCCTCCAGCATGTTCTTTTATTGTGGTGACAAGATTTAGGTCCCTAGAGCATATAGCTCGGAGGGATTGGGATTTCTTTAAGTGGAGCATGTTCAACAGCTCTGGGTTTAACATAGCTTTGTATGTTAGGCAGAGATCGCCTCTGAGTAGGCGATATGCGACGGAGTAAAGCTGGAGTTTTTTGAGACGGTCTGCATAGGGCATCTGTTTGAGGGCAATAATTCTCTTTGTGAGGTATCTCTGAGGCCATTCTAGTTCTGGTAGATGTCTTGTGAGGTACATACCAAAAGGGGCATTGTACTCTATAATGGGTCTAATGAGTGACGAGTAGAGTGGAACAATGACCTCTTTTTTCCTGGATGAGAAACCTTTTGTGATGAGGTGTGCCACCTAGAAGGATTTCCTGACTACTGTGACGATGTGATTATCAAAGGAGAGACTACTGTCCACCTGTGTCCCAAGGTCTCTTATCACACTTTTGGTGTTAAGTAGACTACCGCATATGTGGTAGTTCATGTGGTACATAGTTTTTACCAAAAGGGATGACAGTGTCACAATGCACTTTTTGGCACTGAGCTTGAGGCCATGGCTTTGACACCAGGCATCTGTCTCAGTGAGGCCCTTTTGTAGGATGTCTACATTGTTAGGAGTTTCGATTATGGCTCCTAGTTTGCAGTCATCTGTGAACTTCATTAGCCAAGGACCTTCTGTGTTAGCCTCTACTTCTGAGAAGTAGATACCAAACAGGACAGGACCCAGGATTGAACCCTGTGGTACTCCACTTGTCACTAGTCTGAAGTCTGATTTGGAGTCTGCTACCTTCACAGTGTGGGTTCTGTCAGTGAGCCAGCTGGCAACCCATCTTGTGACATAGGGATTTATACCTAGTTTCGTGAGTTTATCTATAGTTCCAGAGTGGGGAATCGTGTTGAAAGCCTTGGCAAGATCTAGATAGGCTGTGTGAGCCACCTTACCCTCATCTACGGCTTTGGTGACCGCTTCAAAGAAGTCTATCAGGTTTAGGAGACATGATCTGCCTTTTACATACACGAACTGGGTGAGGTCCAGAGTATGGAGATTACCAATGTCATTGTTTATAAGTTCCATGATGATACATTCCATAGCCTTGCAGACTAGGCTCATCAGGCTAATGGGGCGGTAGTTCCCAGGGTCCATGGTGGCTCCCTCTTTGTGGAGTGGGATAACTGTCATTGTGCGCCATTCAATGGGCACAAAGCCTGAGGTGAGGCTGTGATTGAACATGGTACTTAGGTGAGGTGCCAGTTTGTTCTGTAGTTCGTGTAGAATACAGCCTGGGATGTTGTCAGGTCCCATGGATGCTGTGTTCTTGGCTTTGCAGAGTGTGTTTTTTTACCTGTACAGCAGTGATTACAGGAATTTTGCATTCTTCCGGTATAGAGATGGGCCCTTTAGGGGGTGAGAGAGGGGTAAAGTTAACACTGAACCTATCTGCCAGGATGTTGGCAATATCAGTTGGCTCTGTATATTTAATGCCATTGTGCTGTAACTCAGAGCAGATCTGAGTGTTGCCATTGAGATTCTTGACATAGCTATAGAATGCTTTGTGGATGTCTTTAGAATCAGTAGTGATTTTGTTTTTGTAACTAACTTTGGAGGATCTTAAGATGGATCTCAGCTTTTTACTGAGTTTGAGCAGGGAGTTCCTCCAATCATGTGATTTTACTCTTTTTTGCAACAGTTTCTTTCTTCTGTTGTAGAGTTTGTTTATGGTAGGGGACCACCAGATTGGCTTCCTTTTTTTGGAGGATAGCATTTTGGTTCTGTTAGGGATTACATGATCCATGCACTCGTGTAAGTGCTTATAAAGTGAATTTTTGTAGGAATCAGCAGTCATACCTCTATTGGCAGTCTGCATGGGTGTCATGAAGTTTGCCATTTCTTTCTTAAGAAGCGTGAAGTTGGATTTGGAGAAATTCTTTACGGTGGTTTCCCTAATGGGGGTGGGAGTGGGATGTGGATGTGGATGTCTAGGGTGATTAGCTTGTGGTTGGATCTGACCAACGAGGAAGTGACCTCTGGTGTGGAACACCGGTTGCCCATGTTGGTAATGACCAGGTCTAGGATATTGCTGCCCCTGGTGGGGGTGTGGATAAGTTGATCCAAGATGTTAGAATTTATGAATTCCAGAAAACACTGAGCAAAGGAGATGGTACATGAGCAGTTTTCCCATTTAATGATGGGGTAGTTGAATTCTCCCATTATTAGGGTGTTAGGTTGTACCCTAATATTTTCCAGTGTATCAAGAAATAAGGAGTGGGAATCCTGGGGCATGGTAGGGAATCTGTAGCAAGCTGCAATTTGGACTGCGGTCTTACCCAGAGTTAGTTGCACTTGGATAATCTCGGATGCATTATGCTGAGCAACTAGCCTGGAGGTGTGGATATCCTTAATGAATATAGACATGCCTCCACCTTTAGTGTTTCGGTCCAGGTTAGGTGGCCAAAAGGTGTGGTATGAATTATAGCCTGGTAATGCAGGGGTGCTCTCTCGAGCCTTGTACCAGCTCCCTGTCACTGCACAGATGTCGATGTTCTCCATTTTAAGGAGTGCCTCGAGTGAGTGCATTTTGAGGTTTAGACTACTAGCATTGAGTAGCATTACCCATAGATTTTGATTGGTTGTACCAGTTACTGTGGTGAGTTTGTCATTTGAACCTTGCCTAAAAAAGGCACTATAGGGGTGGCAAAGAGTCTTAGCCAGTATCCAGAATCCCAAGGGTGACAGGTGTAGGCCATCTCTGGCAAAGCATTGTGGTCTGTCAATCATGTCATCCCAGATACTGGATCTCCTTAGAATGACACCAGTAGCTTAGCCAGTTGTTGAAGTCAATCATTTTGTCCTTGTACTGTGGTATAATTCTGGGTGATGGCAGGATGCTACTCAGGACTAGGGTCAAACGTGACTGGGCTACAAGATTGGACAGTTCCTTCACATCTCTTTTCATGTAGTCCAGGGAGGTATGTCTCAGGTCATTCACACCAACATGGACAATGACAGAGTCATATCTGTACTTGTTGTGGAGTGACCTGAGTGTGTGCATTATGTGGCAGATCCTGGCACCTGACAGGCAGCTGACAGTAACTTTCTCCTTGTTTAGCCTGGTGAGTGGAACATCAGTGTGCCTGACTATAGAGTCACCTATGACTAGAGTGTTGGGTATGATGTTATGCCTTATGGGCTGTGGTTGAGTGGCACACTGAGTTTGTGGGCTATGGGTCATTTGTGTTGTGTTGGGGGGGTGGAGGATTCTTGTGTTTCTGCTTTGGAGGTCCCTATTGCTTGGGCAGATTTTTATTGAGAACCTTCGCGAATGTAGGTGTGTGTTTTGTGTTTCTATGTGTGTGTTTTGGTGGTGTAGGTTTTGAGGGACTATGGGATGAGTGTGGTGTGGTGCAAGTATTTACCTTCTCCTCTTGATTGTCTAATCCAGTCTTGGGTGAAGAGAGCTTTGCTTCCTGTTTGTCTACATAAGTGCATCTATCACAGGTTGTAGTGTTGGGTGGTAGGAGGAGAGGGTTGTCTGTGTACATGAAGCAATTGCTGCATTGCCTCAAGATGCCCAGATTCATCAGGTAGACAGGAGAAAACACCTGGAGCTGACCGTTAGACATGCCTGGATAGGTGCTTATTTATTAAGTACTAAAACCTGTTTTCCTCTATTAA
Organism: Protopterus annectens; assembly: GCF_019279795.1. Taxonomy (NCBI): domain Eukaryota; kingdom Metazoa; phylum Chordata; order Ceratodontiformes; family Protopteridae; genus Protopterus; species Protopterus annectens. The sequence goes on from NC_056747.1 coordinate 299,360,173, forward strand.
AGCTTTTGAAGACGTGTGAGAAAGAAATTAGAGACTTGTTAACAAAAATGTACCAACAAATTTTACAATCTTACAGAGCAAGAATGAAAAAGCTTTTATGCAATTAAAAATGGCAGTGACATTTGTATCATGAAAATGGACAGAGAGGGGCAATGGTGGTTGTTAATAAAAGTGATTATGTTAAGAGCATGTTTAACCTGTTACAGGAGGATGTTTTTTACCAAAAAGTCAATAAGCATGATGTGTTCAAAGCTTACAGACACACAGATCATTGGTTATGTGAGTCATTATCTGAGGGTGTTATTTTTGATAGTATGCACTCTTTTTTCATCAGGCTAAACCCAAAATAGAACAATTGTTTGGTGTGCCCAAAATACATAAAAATGAGATGAATCCTGTATCTGCTCCCTCTTTTAAGTTAGAAGTAGTTTTTAAATTTATTGACAGGGCACTGTCAAAGCTGGTGCAAAACACCCCTTCTTTTATGAAGGCTCTTTTGATTTTGTAAGCAAAATTAAGGACAAAGAAGTACGTGAAAATGATTTACTAGTAACAGTGGATGTTAAGTCTCTGTATACTTCAATTCCACATGACACTGGATTAGAATGGGTAGGATAGCTTCAGAAGACAGGAGTGGCTATGGGAGCCTGAATGGCTCCCAATTATGCTAATTTAGTTATGGCATTTTGGGAGACCAATATCCTCTCAAAGTTGAATGGTAGGAAGAAAGCAGATTTATACCATCGTTTCATTGATGATTTATTTTTTGTGTGGAAAGGTGAAGTTGTTGAGTTGGAAAGTTTCTTAGAAGATATGAATAACAGTACAGATTTTCTGAAATTTTTATATAGTTACCACAGTTTCAGTATTTGTTTTGTGGACTTGGAGGTCACAAAAGATGTAATTAACAAAATATTGGGTTCTATTATTAGTTATAAAAATGTGGTCAGCAGTGCTATACTACACTCTTCTAGTATTGATCTGACTTATATTAAGCACAACATTATTAAGGGCCAGTTGGTCAGAGTGAAGCATTTGATGACTGACACACAATTTTTGGATAAAATTGTTCAATGAGTTGCACGATATGTTTAACCATAGGGAATATCCAGCAGAGGTTATTAGTAAAATAGTTTATCAAAAGACAGTTGACCATCAAGAGAAAAGAGTGATGGTTGAGATGGAAAGGGAATAGTCCTTTTCACTGCCCTTAGTATACTTAGACAGTGGTGCCATTAACAACATTGTTAAGAATAATTGGCAGATTTTAGCAGGAAATGGTGATATTGAGAAAGTAGTGGGTGCTGCCCCAAGTTTTATAAACAAAAAATCCAACAATTTTAAGCAGTTATTGGAAAGTACCAATCAAAAATGTATAGAAAATCAAAGGGGTACTTTCAAATGTCAGCACTATTCTAAATCAGTATTAAAATTACATTAAAGATTATAGCTAAGTGTCCTTTTTTGGTTTACACAGTGGTTTTGTTCCTCAGTGCTAGTAAAATGAGAGAAATGAAAGATGATAGAGGAGAGATAAGAAGAAATAAATTATGAACATTGTAATAAATTATGTAAAGAAAATGTTTTGAGATGGAATTAAAGTACAAAATAAAATGGCATGTTAAATTGACAGAACAAGAAAATAAAGAAGTTGAGAACAAAATTTCTTTATATTAATTAGATAAGGTACTTACACAAGTTAATTTAGAGTCAGTTTTAAGATCAGATGGAATAGAATATCAATTTCATAAGAATTTTATGGACTGACAGAAAAATACTTCATAAAAGTTATGACTGAATGGTTAAATTAAGGTTTTATGTATAAAGATTTATGCAGTGGTATTCTTAAATTTGTGTGGAAAAGGGAAGATAAAATTAAAATTGAAAATCAAAGACCTATAGTATTGAACAATACAGATTATAATATTTTTACATCAGTAATTCAGAAGAAAATGGGAAGTAACATGAAAAGTATTATGGAAAATAGCATATACAGTTTAAAGGGAAAAGGATGTCAGGAATTATTATTCATAGTAAAGAAAATTGTGGATGGTATAAACAGGACTAATGAGACCAAGATCATGATAGGATAATTAAATAAAGCATTTGATACAGTATAACATAAACTTTTGTGAACAATTATGAAAGAGTATAGCAGTAGTAAGAAAATTAAAAATTTATGTTGCTCTGCAGTTAAGAAAAATAAAGAATTTTAGTGACTAGATTCTTAAGCAAAGAAATAGATATCAAGAATGACATACATCAGGGATTTCCTGTAAGTAGTATATTATTTGGATTATTTATAAAAATATTAGTCAGAGATGTAAATTTGCACATGAGAGGTGCTACTTGTATTACTAAGGAAAGAATAAAAATTCCAGACATGTTTATTTATGCTGATGATACTATATTGATTATGATAAACAAGGTGTGGATTAAAGAAGTTATATGTTACATACATCAATGTTTAAATATAATAGGCATGACTTTAAATAAAGAAAAAAGTAAAGGACTGGGTGATATAGCAAAGATAGGAATAGCTTTCGCCATTGAAGCAATCTTTGTGTTAGGAATAAGATTTGGTGGTAAAGTATAATTGAGGACAATGGAATAAGATACTAGATGAAATAAAGGAGTTTTCTTGTTTTTGGAAATCAGACAGCTATCATTTAATAAAAGGGTTAATTTTATTAATTCAGTTATGCCAGGAAACCTTTCTTATTTGTTATACCAAGAGCGCTTTCATATTTAGCTAGAGTTTATATGTTGCCAATAATCTACAAAAAAAGAGATGCTACAAGTATTTTTTTTCTTTTATATGGTGATCGAGATTGAATCTAGTGAAGAGAGGAGTCTTATATATAGACAAGGAAGATGGAGGTTTAGGATTAGTGAAATCAATTGTTTATGCTGCTTCTTTGCATTTGTATAAAGTTTTGGTATGGATAAATGATGAAAAGGAAAAGTTAGTAGTAAATTTGCTAAATTACAAATATAAGTGGAATTGGGATATTTTAAAAGTTCAAAAGAGGAAAATCATATTTAAATGAAGTAATGAGATATTATCAAGAAAAAAAATATTTTATGGCAAATAAAAATTGATGAAATGGAAAATGAGAGGAAAGTGTGGGATAAAAATGTCATTATACAATATTATTATGTTAATCCCTGGGCTGAGCTAATGAATGAAAAAGTTAAAGCTATAAAAGTATGAAAAGCATGGTGTAATAAGCAAGTCAAAGGTTTTCATGGAGATTAATGATTAATAAATTATCAGTAAAAGGAAATAGTCCATATAAAAAAAATCAATGAAAAGGTTTGCATATATTGTGGTAAAGAAGAAACTATAGAGCATCTTTCTGACAATGTATAAGGGTTGCAAAATTGTGGGAAAATTGTGTAAAGAAACTTCCTTTGAAAATATAAAGCAGGTACATTAAATAAATATGAATATGATTATGTATGTATGCTGTAGCCATAAAACAAAGGAATATGTTATTAAAATAGATAAAAGATTATTTTATGCTGTGTGGACCATTTGAAATGAAAGGCTAAATGAAACCATGTTTAATGTTGAATGGAGACCAGCAGTATTTTTTTTAGAAAAATTAGATGGTGATTGTGGAAAAAGAAGCGGGGTTCAAATAAGAGAATGAGGATAGCAGTTTAACATACTATTGAAAAGCAAGATATCTGTTATTGTTTGACAATAAAGGAGAGGAATGGACATTTGTACACTGTATACATTTGTAAATTTGTAAATAAAATATGTAAATATGTAAGTTTGTAAATAGTATTGTACATGATGTTTTTTTTTTTAAATAAAGTACCTTTACTCTTTTTTTCTAGGTGTCATATGATCTTTTACATTCACTTAAACTATCACCAGCTCAGGCAGATGGGGCCTCAGTTTGACATCTCTTGTGAAGGATGATACACTCAGGAATGCAGTATCCCATCTCCTTGGTGTGGGAGTGAAGCCCACTGCCTTCTATACAAAAGGAAAATGTGATACCTGTTGTGTCAATGCTTTATGTAAACATATTAAAGAAATGGTTCCACCCATTCTTTTGAATATGCTGCCTTACAAATAATGAATGTTTGAGGAGGAGATATGGTAGCACAAATAGAAGGACAAGAACATAAATGGATAAATGTGTTCAGAGCTGATATTTTCATGATTTAAATGAAGTAAATATTATAAAACCTAGTCTGAAACAGAAGAATATAAGAAATTAATCACATGACTTTTGTCACGTGATATTATAGTGTATAATACAACCTGTGTTGCTTGTTTTGCTTAAGACTTAAGAAAGCATTGTTGTGAAAGCTTGTTGAAGCTTGTAAATTTTAATGTATTATTATTATTATTATTGAATACCTGGTTTCCTTGAGTCATCATTTTCTTTTACACATGTGACCATACTAGTGTCCTGTGTGATAACCCACAGTAGCTTGACCTCAACATCTCTGGTGTCCACTCATCACACTATGCATATCTTGTAGGCTTCACTACTTTTATTCATTTATTCTTTTAATTTATTTTTATTTTACATTAATTTACAGGGATTATACACTGATCACAAGTGACGATTTGCAGGCACTGCTCGTGTGATATAATTCCCAAAAAAGCAGAACAGGAAAGCACCAAGCTGTAAATATCAAAACCAGAACAAAATGTCACAATGTATAACAAAAACTGTACAGTAATAACTAATAGATGCAGCAACAATTATGAGAGAAATGTACATTTTTACAGTTTTACATGGTTACATTTCTGGCTTTCATCATGGGGGAAATGCTGTGGGGTAATAAAAGTCAGGGCAGGGGATGGTGACGGATGTGGAGTAAAGAGGGATTAATTAGTACTTGAGAGAGAGAGAGTGAGAGACAGAGTGAGGAAAGAGGTTGAGAGGCCCTTAGGTGAAGTGGCCTGCTGTGTGGCAAGAGCGATTTGACTTAGTGTGGGTGATTTTTTAATTAATCTCTGAAGGTGAGGAAGGGAGATTTTAGTTCCTTTAGGTGAGGAGGCTCCCATAGTTTAGGATGGGGAAAGAGTGGTTGTTCAGTATAGTCTGGTTTGTCGGGGTTGGAGTGGGTGATTGTATGGAAAAATATCTGACAATGTTGATAGTGTGTATGTTTGTTATAAAGTTTGGCAGCTAGTGGTAGACTGAGTTAGGATGGAAAAGACTGAAGATAAAAGAGCACAGTACTAGATCTACTCTGTGCTGTGCTGGGATGCATTTGGCTTCGCCGTGTGAGAGACAGTGGTGCCCATGAGTGGGGTGCGTTAGTGATGAAGAGACAGATTTTGTTTCCAGTAGTCTGTAGTGTGCAAGTTTACTTAGAAGCTGTGGCTATTATGGGTGGTCCATATTCTTCTTCATATTGCAAGGTGTGATTATAATTACTCAGAACTCCTTTGTGCCCCACGTATTTCTGGAAACCAGTGCACAAAGACTTAAATTTTACTCCCATCCAGATTGTGTAAGCATATTTCTAGTCACCATGCATATTCTCACAATGTAAGCCACCACAGGACCCTCTAGAGACTCTCCTTCCCCAGGACTGTGACTACCATTTTAATTATACCAAACAAGTTTAAATTGCTTGCCAAACAGTGGATATCAGAAACAAATATACTGATCAGATCACTTCCTACCAATGAGCCCTGTGGTACTTCATTGCTTACAGAGTTGATCATAAATAATCACTCTACCAACCATCCTCTAGTCCCAGTCAAAGGCATTTCTTACTTTGCTCACCATTTTGGGGTGTTGCCTTTTATTTTTTGAGTAACTTCCATGAAGAGCAATAATAAAGGCTTAGGTCATGTCTGGAACTGACATTTTCCATAGGATTCCCACTTATTCACCTCAGTATTAGTCAACCACAGAACTTATCAAATTTTCCTCACAAAATCTGTGTAGTGTGAAGTCTTGCTCTCTCCTATCAATAAAAAAATGAGCATTCTTCTACTCTAGTGCTCTGTTAGGCACCATCTTTTCCATAAACATCTTACGAAGAGAAGTGAATCTAACAATATATATATATATATATATATATATATATATATATATATATATATATAAATGAGATTAGAATAAATTATTCCTAGCTTAGCTAGTTGTTTAAAAAGAGTCATCAATATTAACAAAAAAAAGAATGAAAAAATGAATGCTCCAAGTGTAGGATAACATGTAAGGAGCGGGGCTACTTGGATAAGAAGAGTAAAAGGCAGATAGGTGATATGCTTAACACATGCCGTGGTTACTTGTCATAGGAACATTTGCAGTGGCAGAAGAGACTGAATGATCTTCACAGGAGACTTATGGAGAAAGACATTGTAGTGGATTGTTTAGTCAGGTGAGAAAGGATAGAATTAGTATGGAGAGTAGGAACTAACTAGAAGCTATTAAACATGATGGGACTTAAAAGGTGTAGGGGGGTAATAGGGCAAAAGGATTTGGGAGGGGTTGTTAAAGAAATGCAGGCAAATGGAATGTCACAGACAGGAAGGGGAGAAGGAAGCAAGTGCGGAGCAAAAGCTGTGGCCAGACATGACAAGTGATGAAGGAGAGACAGAGGTGGCCATCCAAGTGTAACCAGCAGAAGACCAGAAGGAGAGTGGACACTGAGTACCACTTACTTACAAAGGAAGGACAGAAGGCGAAAGAAGCAGAACACTACACCAGAGAAGGCTTGTAGGAAGAGGATCAGAACCCATAGAAAGCTTGTAGGAAGAGGATCAGAACATCAGAGAAGGCTTGTAGGAAGAGGATCAGAACATCAGAGAAGGCTTGTTGAAAGAGTGCAAGAAGGATAGGAAATTAATCGAGTGTATCATAAGAAGGGAGGCAGCCACTACAGATTATGATGAGGGCTGGGTGGTTGGAAAGGATGGAGGAAGGTTGTAGATAGCAATGGCAATGCCAAGGGTACAGCCAGTGCTGACACAGAGAAGATGGATTTTGTAATTACAGTGTTCAATAGTCTTGACAAAGAGACAGGGGAGACTAGATTATTTATTTATTTATTGCATTTGTTTACTGGGATAAGTCCACTGGGCCTAAAATAGCCCATTTTCAGTGGAGGCCCGGGGAGAAAAGCTCCAACGAGATACAGAAAAAATATAAACATTAATTAGTACAGAAACAGTGTTACAGATAGTAAATATAGTAACATATACAGAATATATAAATAAAAGCAGGAATCTAGTTTGTTTGATTACAGCAATATATACAGAAAATATACATTAAAACAAAATTCAATCAATTCAATCAGATTGGTATAAAACAGAGATCAGTATTATTGTACCAGAATCAACAAGTGAAGATAAAAATCAGTCACTAGTAGCAAAAGACATAGGAGTTTAGTAATCATATAAGGAGAGTGAAGAGGTTAGGTTATAGAGCAGGAACATAGCCAGGAAGAGTTGAGATGATTTTTCAGCATTTGTTTGAAGGTGGTGGTGCTGCCTGTGTTTCTTATAGAAGGCGGAAGTGAGTTCCATAGTTTGGCGACGGTGAGGGCATAGAGGAGCTGACCAGCAGGTAAGGTGGGCTTATCTACTTTTAGAAGTAGATGATTTTCAGATCTTAGATGCCTGCTGGAATGGTATTTGGCAAGTAGAGTTGAGAGAGCAGGACAGTCTGTGGGTCTGTAGATTATTTTGTGCACAGTAGTTAGTTGGGTGAATTAGAGATGGTGGGGGAGTACCAGCCATCCTAATTGTTTCAGTGACTTACAATGGTGGGATGAGAATGTGGCCTTGGTGGCAAATTTTGCTATTCTGTTGTAACACATAGCAAGTTTGGATTTTGTAGAATTTCGGATATTAGTGAGGAGAGGGGCACCATAAAGGAGAGAGGGTAATAAAAAGGTAGTTGCAAGGGTTTGTCTAGTAGAGAGGCTAAGATAGTGTTGGTGCCTGTAGAGCATACCGAGCTTTTGGTGTGTTTTTTTGATGTTATTGTTTATGTGTAGATCAAAGTTAAGGTTTTTATCTATAATAATGCCTAGTAATTTAGTGTGTGGGACAACTTCTATAGTGGTATTGTCTTGGGCTTGTATAGTGAAGAGTTTTTTTATCAAATGGAGTGGTTTTCCTAGGAGTAAAAATTACTAGTTTAGTTTTTTTTTTTGGATTTAGGGCAAGATGATTGCTAAGCATCCAAGATTCAGTAGATGTGAGGGCATTCTGGGTAATTTGCTGGAGTTCAGAGCTGGAATTTGCAGTGCATATTATTGTAGATTCATCAGCATACTGGATTACTGAGCATTGTGGGAGAATGGTGTGGAAGTTGTTACTAAAGATACTAAATAAGAGAGGACCAAGTATAGAGCCTTGGGGTACCCCTGTGGATGTACTGAGGAAGGGAGAGTAAGACTGTTGCCATTTGGTGGATTTCTGCCTATTGGAGAGATAGCTATTGTACCATTGTAGGGTAGGGGGAGAAATGTGGAGGGTGGATAGTTTAGAGAGTAGGATAGTGTGGGAAATGGTATCAAAAGCTTTGGAGAGGTCAAGGAAAAGTGAAGCAATTATTTTACCAGAATCCCGTGCCCGGTTAACTGTATCAAGGAAGGATAGGAGGGCGGTAGTGGTGCTGTGTCCTTGTCTGAAACCATGCTGAGTGGAGGGTAACACACAGTAAGATATGGGAGGAGATGAAATTTGGACAAAATGAGAAAAGACTGGACACATGCCATGGTGCATCTAAACACCAATGAACTATCAGAAAAAGCAAATTGAGGTGTAGTAAGCAGGCCCAGGGAACTGGCAGGGATGATGGAATTGCAGGGTGAGTGTGTGTGTGTCTGTATGTGTGTCTGTGTGTGTGTTTGTGTGTCTGTGTATCTGTGTGCGTTTAGAAATGTTACCTGTGCTAGCAGTCAGCACACTGATAAAGGAGTAATTCAGAAGTATAATGACCTGGGTAGACCACTTCTACAGAGACAAGCTGTATCATTGCTCAGAATTTGTAGCTATGCTGTAAACATGGGTGAAAAGGCAAGTTTCAGTGCTAATCAGTGGTGGCTGGTGACTTCAAATCAAAGGGAGAGGCTGCAGGAAGCTATTGAATAGGTGGGACCTATTGCAATGGTCTAAATCTCAATTACAGCAGATCAATGACCATTTGCTCCCTTACTTGCTCTCCTACAAGTTGTGTCTGATTCCTAGAGTGACCTCGTAAACAGCCTCTTCTGCCTGTGTAGTTTTCAAGGCAAAAGGGAAATATTACATGCATGGCCTCACACCTATGAGCAAATTAGAGTCTCAGATTGGAATGTGGGAAGAAACTGGACAACCTTAGTACCCACTCTTCATGGTGACTTTATTGACTATATACACCTCTGGTGTCTGACTGCAATCAATCAGACCAGCCTTAGGTGAAATGAAGCTCTAGTCAAAGGACTCCATGGATCACCCAGTTACACAATGGTCCCTTCCTGCATCTCCCCAGTGTCTTCACCTGTACTCCCCCAAACCTGTCCCCACATCATCCAGCTATCTTACCTCTTTTTAATTTTTTTCACATTCTGACCTTTAATCCTTTTCCTCTAACCTTTTAACACACCTTAACTGACTAAGACTGCACTTTAAGTAAGGAGGATGTTAATGAACCAACCTGGGCCACTAGGCCCCCACACATTGTAGAGTTCTAGATGTTCTGAAGTACATCTTACAGCATTTTTGAAAACCTTTTGATCCAATGATGACTTGAACGAAAATCATGAACAAGGAAAGAAATCGAGACTTCTGTTTTTTAATGAGAAATTGCATCTAAAGCTAATGAAACAGTTGTTCCCAATAAAGTGACACGCCAAATGCTTGCAAGAATATATAAAGCCTGTCTATGAATAGTGCCTGCCTACCTACCATTTCAGCATTGATAGCTACCTTTTGTGCATCCTTCTGGTGTTAGATTGGGAAGTAAAAGAACAAATGGCCAGAGACATATATTATACCACTGAGAACTGAGGGGTCTGAGGGAGAAACCCGGAGCACCTGGATAAAACATGCAAAAAGACAGGAAGCAGGTGCAGAGTCCACACAGAGGGAATCCGAGCCAAAGATGTAACTAGAGAACCAAGCACTGTGAGACAACTGCTCTGCTCTCTGCACTACTGCGGCAACCATCAGTTGCTCTCACATTCATGTATCAATGATCATCTCTTTAATTTTGCTGGTATTAAGTGAGAGATTGCTGTTCTGATACCACTTTACAAGGTTCTTCACTTCCCTCCTATATGCAGACTCATCGCCCCCAGAGATCAGACCGATGATGACTGCTGCATCATCCGCACATTTGACAGCACTGGTGTCATGTTAAGAAGCAACACAATCATAGATGAATGGTGTACATCATTGGACTTAGCACACAGCCTTGTGGAGTTCCTGTATTTATTATTATTGTTTTAGAGGTGTTATTCCCCAACCTGACTGACTGCGGTCTGCCTATTAAAAAAGCCAAGACCCAATTGCAAAGAGTCATGGCGCACCCAGTATGGACAGCTTATTAATGAGCCTTGTTGGTATCGACATATTGAAGGCTGAACTATAATCAATAAACAGCACTCGAACAGTCCTTATTCTCCAACTGGCTGCATCCTCTGCTGATCTATTTGGTCTGCATGCAAGCTGCAGGGGATCCATTGTACGAGGTATAACTGACTGGATATGACTCATAATGATTGTCTCAAAGCATTTCATCACTATGTGAGTCACTGAAACCAACCGGTAGTTATTCTAGCAGTTGGCTTTGCACATTTTTGGCAGTGGTATAATAGCAGTTGCCTTATAACAAGTGGGAATTGTAGCTCATGCAAGGGAAAGACTGAATATATCTGCCAGAACATCAGCAAGCATTGAAGCATAGGTTTTGAGTATCCTTCCAGCAATATTATCTGGACTGGCTTTCTTCCGGGGATTTATCCTCCTCATGGACTTTTCCACACTTGCTGGTGATATTGTGAATGCTGGTGGTGCCTCCTCTCTGCCCCTCTCTCTTATGGTGGTAGCCTTTGACTCAGGGTTTTGGACTTCAAACCTGGCATAAAATTCATTGAAATTGTCTGGTAAAAACTGGCTGTCAGTATTCATCCTTCTGACTTTATCTCTGTAGTCTATGATGTTTTCAAGCCTTTGCCACATACACCTTGTATCAGCAGTGAAATAATAGCCTTACAGCTTATGATTGTAATTCTCATTTGCTGCTTTCCCAGCTCTGTGTAAGTCATATATAGATTTTTATACTCGCTGATATGGTGTGATGCATATGCCTTGGAGACAGCATGAAGCGCACAGTGAACCTCTGAGTTACCCCATGGTTTAGTATTTGGATACATCCGGATGTCTTTATGGGGCACAATGAGGGCAATGCATGTGCTTATGTAGCTTGAAACTACTGAACTGTATTCCTCCAGATCAGCAAAACCTTCCTCATAACAGCTGTCTCAAAAACATCCCACTGTGTACATTGAAAACAATCCTGAAGCTCATGTTCAGATGCCTCTGTCCACACCTTAACAGTTTTTTTTTACAATAGGAGTTTGTTTGAGAAGTTGTCTATATGTTCGGTAGAGAACTACAGAAGTATAATGATCCTATAAGCGCAACCTGGATAACTGGATGGGGAACAGAAAATACACTGCAGGGATTCCAAAACCACTAATAATAACAGAAAAGCACCAAAAACTGATGATAAAAATAAAAAGTCTGAGAAACTGCAATAGCAGCTGCTATAATCCAAACCCATCTTTAATTACACAGTTATTGAGCACCTTCTTCTCAATAAAAAAGAGACTTCATCAGAATAACAATGATCATAAAAAAAAACTAGTTTAAATACTCTATTACATCTCCAACAATCACCTGTGGTAATTAACTCCATGAAGAACAAATGAATAAAAGAACATGGATAGGATAAATACAACTTTAACATAATAAAATATTATAGTATAAACCTTTATGTTTTTTAAAAAGATATATGTATATCTAAAAACTAAGCTAACATACACTGTTATGTTGTTATTGTTATATTTTGCTTGCTTTTTCGTGTAAGGCAGGTACAATAGAAATTGCAGCTGCTCAAACCTGGGGAATATCACAGCTAACCTAAGCTGCCATTCTGTTCTTTTTGTTTTAAAATATTTTTCCAATCTCTCCCCTGGGATCAAGTTTAATGATTTCCAAAATCCCAAGAAGAAACTTTTCAAAATTGAACAAACCTGGGAATGTTTGTACAATGCACTATTTTGTTTCCCATTCCTTATATCATTTACATGCTCATATAGGTTCATAGGTTCATAGGTAAGTACTAGGCTATCTGTCCAAGGGCATTTATAAGCCTAGCCAGAATGTGTTGGCTTTTGCCACCCCTTTAGATTAGTTCCCTGTCCCCTGTGTCCAGCAGAGCCATTAGTTCCCTGCGCCACTGTCCAGCAGAGCCAGTGCAGTGATCCCCGGGGTAATTTTTTTGTTTCCCATCCACCCATCAAGGTTTCTCTTGAAGAGTGTTAGTGAGGGGCTCTGCCTGATGTATATTGGAATCCTGTTCCAAAGCATGGGAGTCTCTGGGATAGGAATCTATCCCTCCAGCATGTCTATTTATCGTTGTGGTGAGGTTTATATCTCTAGAGCATGTGGCTCTCTGGGATTTGTTTTTTTTTTTTTTTAGGTGGAGCATGTCCATCAATTCTGGGTTGGACATGGCCTTGTATGTCAGGCAGAGATCACCTCTGAGTAAGCGGTATGCAACCTAGTACAGCTGGACTTTCTTGAGTCGGGCTGCATAGGGCATCTGTTTGAGGCAAGTAATCTTCTTGGTGAGGTACTTTTGTGGCCTTTCCAGCTGTTGCAGGTGTCTTGTAAGGTACATCCCAAATGGGGCATTGTATTCTATGATGGGTCTAATGAGTGATGAGTAGAGAGGCGCAATAATCTCTTTTGTTCCAGATGCGAACCCTTTTGTGATTAGGTGGGCCACATAGAAGGATTTTCTAACCACCTTGGCAATATGATTATCAAAGGAGAGATTACTATCTATTTGGGTCCCAAGATCCCTTATTACATTTTCTGTATTTAGGGGACTACCACCTATGTGGTAGTTCGTGGGTACTTTGTTTTTTCCAAAGGGGATGACTATGCACTTTTTGGCATTTTGCTTGAGGCCATGGTTTTGACACCAGGTATTCACCTCAGTGAGACCCATCTGAGGGTGTATATCAGCCAGAGAATCAATTATGGCCCCTAGTTTGCAGTCATCTGTGAACTTGGTCAGCCATAGTCCTCCTATGCTTGCCTGTACCTCTGAGAAGTATATACCAAACAGGAGGGGTCCTAGGAGGACTGAGCCCTGGGGACGCCACTTGTAACTGGTTTAGAGTCAGACGTAGAGCCTGCAACTCTCACCATGTGGGTTCTATCCATGAGCCAGTTGGCAACCCATCTCCTGACATAGGGGTTTATGTTCAAGCTGGTGAGCTTGTCTATAATACTAGAATGGGGAATGGTGTCAAAAGCCTTTGTGAGGTCTAGGTAGGCTGTGTGGACCTCCTTTCCCTCATCTAATGCCTTGGTAACCATCTCAAAGAACTCCGCCAGGTTTAGGAGGCATGATCTGCCCTTAACAAAATCAAACTGGGTAGGGTCCAAGGTTTGGAAGTTCCCAATGTCTCTGTTAATGAGTTCCATAGCCTTGCAGACCAGGCTAGTCAGGCTTATAGGGCGATAGTTCCGGGGTCGTTGTGGCTCCACCGTTGTGGAGCGGGATAACTGTTGCTGTGCCCCACTCTGTGGAGTACGTAGCCTGTAGAGAGACTGAGTTTAAACAGTGTGTTTAGGTGAGGGATTAGTTCATTTTGAGCTCTTGTAAGACACGGCCTGGGACCCGTCCGGTCCCATTGAAGGTGTCTGTTAAGTGATGAGTTTTCAAAAAAAAATATTACATGCTCCTCCCCTTGGCAAATTAGAGTCTCAACAGCTTTCTTTTTTTTGGAATTAAGAAAGGAAATTATCCCCTTTTCCAGGGGTTTTTAACTTATACATTGGGTCTAGAATAAATAGCCTTGGGAAATGGAGAAAGGACCCTGGTACCCATTAAAAATGGTCCCTTTGCATTCCCCGTGTTTTCCCCTGATCCCCAAACCCCCCAATATAGCTATCATTTTTTTTTAATTTTTCATTTTTGCCTTTTCCTTTTCCCAATTTTAAAAACCCTTACCCCACTCACTATAGCTATCTTACCTCTTTTTAATTTTTTCACATTCTGACCTTTAATCCTTTTCCTCTAACCTTTAACACACCTTAACTGACTAAGACTGCACTTTAAGTAAGGAGGATGTTAATGAACCAACCTGGGCCACTAGGCCCACACTTGTAGAGTTCTAGATGTTCTGAAGTACATCTTACAGCATTTTGAAAACTTTTGTCCAATAAAGTGACACGCCAAATGCTTGCAAGAATATATAAAGCCTGTCTGTGAATAGTGCCTGCCTACCTACCATTTCAGCATTGATAGCTACCTTTTGTGCATCCTTCTGGTGTTAGATTGGGAAGTAAAAGAACAAATGGCCAGAGACATATATTATACCACTGAGAACTGAGGGGTCTGAGGGAGAAACCCGGAGCACCTGGATAAAACATGCAAAAAGACAGGAAGCAGGTGCAGACTCCGCACAGAGGGAATCCGAGCCAAAGATGTAACTCGAGAACCAAGCACTGTGAGACAACTGCTCTGCTCTCTGCACTACTGCGGCAACCATCAGTTGCTCTCACATTCAACCGGCTCCGACCGACACAGTCAGTCACTTATTGTGTATAATGCTAATTCAATTCAATTCCACTTTATTGTCATATGTACTAAAAACAGTATCACAAAGTACAATGAAATTCTTATTCTGCAAATCCTTCAGCAACATATAAAAACATGACGAGTAACAAGAAGTAGTAATCTAAGACAACAACTAGACAATAATATAAAAACCAATATCAGTAAATGTATATAACTGTGCAAAAGAGCGCATTTGTGTAAAACAAGCTTGTTCCCTCCAAATGTGAACCAACATACAGTACTGGAGGAAGAGGTAGTATGTGAGTTTTATTTAACAGTCTACTAGCTTGAAGTATAAAACTGTCTTTCATAGGTTCATAGGTTCATAGGTTTATACTAGGCAATCTGCCCTAAGGCATTTATAAGCCTAGCCCAAATTTCTGTGGCTTACGCCACTCCTTATATGAAAAAATACTGTACCCATTAGTTTGTTGTGCCTCTGTCCAGCAGTGACACAGAGATGATTCCCAGGGTAAACCTACGATCTCCCATCCATAGGTCAAGATTTCTCTTGAACAGAGCCAGCGAGGTGCTCTGCCTCACAAGGACCGGGATTTTATTCCACAGCATAGGGAGTCTCTGAGTGATAAATCTATCCCTCCAGCACGCCCTATTTATATCCATGCTAAGGTTTAAGTCGCTTGCTCTAGTGGTTTTGGTGGATTTGGATTTTCTGAGGTGGAGCATGTCCATTAATTCCGGGTTGGACATGGCCTTGTATGTCAGGCACATGTCACCTCTGAGCAGACGGTATGCAACTGAATTATTCTGGCCACCATGCTTTTATAATGCCTCCCTGATGGTAGCAACATAAAAAGTTTGTGTTTTGGATGGGTAGTGTCCATGATAATGTTTTGAGCCCTCCTAAAAACTCTTTTGGTGTAGATGTCCTCCAGTGCAGGGAGTGTTGCTCTAGTGATGTTTTGTGCAGTTTTTATTGCTCAGTGCAGAACCTTGCAATCCCGTATTGTTCTATTCTCAAACTGTACTGTAATAAAGTGGGAGAGAATGCTCTCAATTGTACGTCTGTGGAGGTTGCTGAGGATGGTATTGGACATGCCAAAATTGCTCAGCCTTCTCAGAAAATACAGTCACTGCCAGCTTTTCCACTACCAGATCTGTGATGTTATGAGTCCAGGTAAGGTCCTCAGACATGTTAATACCAAGCAATTTAAATGCAGCTACTCTTTCCACCTCACACTCTCCAATATATAATGGTAAGAGCTCCCCTTGATTCCTCCATGTATCAATGATCATCTTAGATTAGGAGGGTGGCCTAATGGTTAAGGTGTTTGCCTTACAAACACAAGGTACAGGGTTTGAATCTCACAGAGGATAATTGGGTAGGCTTAAAATGGCTCGCAAGGGCAGTTAGCCTAGTACTAACATAACATATCTTTAATTTTGCTGGTATTAAGAGAGAGATTACTGTTCTGATACCACTTTACAAGGTTCTTCACTTCCCTCCTATATGCTAACTCATCACCCCCAGAGATCAGACCGATGATGACTGTTGCATCATCCGCACATTTGACAGCACTGGTGTCATGTTAAGAAGCAACACAATCATAGATGAATGGTGTACAGCATTGGACTTAGCACACAGCCTTGTGGAGTTCCTGTATTTATTATTATTGTTTTAGACTGACTGTGGTCTGCCTATTAAAAAAGCCAAGACCCAATTGCAAAGAGTCGTGGCACACCCAGTATGGACAGCTTATTAATGAGCCTTGTTGGTATCGACATATTGAAGGCTGAACTATAATCAATAAACAGCACTCGAACAGTCCTTATTCTCCAACTGACTGCATCCTCTGTTGATCTATTTGGTCTGCATGCAAGCTGCAGGGGATCCATTGTACGAGGTATAACTGACTGGATATGACTCATAATGATTGTCTCAAAGCATTTCATCACTATGTGAGTCACTGCAACCAACCGGTAGTTATTCTAGCAGTTGGCTTTGCACATTTTTGGCAGTGGTATAATAGTAGTTGCCTTATAACAAGTGGGAATTGTAGCTCATGCAAGGGAAAGACTGAATATATCTGCCAGAACATCAGCAAGCATTGAAGCATACGTTTTGAGTATCCTTCCAGCAATATTATCTGGACTGGCTTTCTTCCGGGGATTTATCCTCCTCATGGACTTATCCACACTTGCTGGTGATATTGTGAAAGCTGGTGGTGCCTCCTCTCTGCCCCTCTCTCTTATGGTGGTAGCCTTTGACTCAGGGTTTTGGACTTCAAACCTGGCATAAAATTCATTGAAATTGTCTGGTAAAAACTGGCTGTCAGTATTCATCCTTCTGACTTTATCTCTGTAGTCTATGATGTTTTCAAGCCTTTGCCACATACACCTTGTATCAGCAGTGAAATAATAGCCTTACAGCTTATGATTGTAATTCTCATTTGCTGCTTTCCCAGCTCTGTGTAAGTCATATATAGATTTTTTATACTCGCTGATATGGTGTGATGCATATGCCTTGGAGACAGCATGAAGCGCACAGTGAACCTCTGAGTTACCCCATGGTTTAGTATTTGGATACATCCGGATGTCTTTATGGGGCACAATGAGGGCAATGCATGTGCTTATGTAGCTTGAAACTACTGAACTGTATTCCTCCAGATCAGCAAAACCTTCCTCATAACAGCTGTCTCAAAAACATCCCACTGTGTACATTGAAAACAATCCTGAAGCTCATGTTCAGATGCCTCTGTCCACACCTTAACAGTTTTTTTTTACAATAGGAGTTTGTTTGAGAAGTTGTCTATATGTTCGGTAGAGAACTACAGAAGTATAATGATCCTATAAGCGCAACCTGGATAACTGGATGGGGAACAGAAAATACACTGCAGGGATTCCAAAACCACTAATAATAACAGAAAAGCTCCAAAAACTGATAATAAAAATAAAAAAGTCAGAGAAACCACAATCGCAGCTGCTATAATCCAAACCCATCTTTAATTACACAGTTATTGAGCACCTTCTTCTCAATAAAAAAGAGACTTCATCAGAATAACAATGATCATAAAAAAACAAATTTAAATACTGTCATTCAGTTACATCTCCACCAATCACCTGTGGTCATTAATTAACTCCATGAATGAAAAGAACCTGGATAGGATAAATACAACTTGAGCATAATAAAATATTATAGTATAAACCTTTATGTTTTTTAAAAAGATATATGTATATCTAAAAAAACTAAGCTAACATACACTGTTATGTTGTTATTGTTATATTTTGCTTGCTTTTTCGTGTAAGGCAGGTACAATAGAAATTGCAGCGTTCAAACCTGGGGGAATATCACAGCTAACCTAAGCTGCCATTCTGTTCTTTTTGTTTTAAAATATTTTTCCAATCTCCTCCCCTGGGATCAAGTTTAATGATTTCCAAAATCCCAAGAAGAAACTTTTCAAAATTCGAACAAACCTGGGAATGTTTGTACAATGCACTATTTTGTTTCCCATTCCTTATATCATTTACATGCTCATATAGGTTCATAGGTTCATAGGTAAGTACTAGGCTATCTGTCCAAGGGCATTTATAAGCCTAGCCAGAATGTGTTGGCTTTTGCCACCCCTTTAGATTAGTTCCCTGTCCCCTGTGTCCAGCAGAGCCATTAGTTCCCTGCGCCACTGTCCAGCAGAGCCAGTGCAGTGATCCCCGGGGTAATTTTTTGTTTCCCATCCACCCATCAAGGTTTCTCTTGAAGAGTGTTAGTGAGGGGCTCTGCCTGATGTATATTGGAATCCTGTTCCAAAGCATGGGGAGTCTCTGGGATAGGAATCTATCCCTCCAGCATGTCTATTTATCGTTGTGGTGAGGTTTATATCTCTAGAGCATGTGGCTCTCTGGGATTTGTTTTTTTTTTTTTTTAGGTGGAGCATGTCCATCAATTCTGGGTTGGACATGGCCTTGTATGTCAGGCAGAGATCACCTCTGAGTAAGCGGTATGCAACCTAGTACAGCTGGACTTTCTTGAGTCGGGCTGCATAGGGCATCTGTTTGAGGCAAGTAATCTTCTTGGTGAGGTACTTTTGTGGCCTTTCCAGCTGTTGCAGGTGTCTTGTAAGGTACATCCCAAATGGGGCATTGTATTCTATGATGGGTCTAATGAGTGATGAGTAGAGAGGCGCAATAATCTCTTTTGTTCCAGATGCGAACCCTTTTGTGATTAGGTGGGCCACATAGAAGGATTTTCTAACCACCTTGGCAATATGATTATCAAAGGAGAGATTACTATCTATTTGGGTCCCAAGATCCCTTATTACATTTTCTGTATTTAGGGGACTACCACCTATGTGGTAGTTCGTGGGTACTTTGTTTTTTCCAAAGGGGATGACTATGCACTTTTTGGCATTTTGCTTGAGGCCATGGTTTTGACACCAGGTATTCACCTCAGTGAGACCCATCTGGAGGGTGTATATCAGCCAGAGAATCAATTATGTCCCCTAGTTTGCAGTCATCTGTGAACTTGGTCAGCCATAGTCCTCCTATGCTTGCCTGTACCTCTGAGAAGTATATACCAAACAGGAGGGGTCCTAGGAGGACTGAGCCCTGGGGGACGCCACTTGTAACTGGTTTAGAGTCAGACGTAGAGCCTGCAACTCTCACCATGTGGGTTCTATCCATGAGCCAGTTGGCAACCCATCTCCTGACATAGGGGTTTATGTTCAAGCTGGTGAGCTTGTCTGTAATACTAGAATGGGGAATGGTGTCAAAAGCCTTTGTGAGGTCTAGGTAGGCTGTGTGGACCTCCTTTCCCTCATCTAATGCCTTGGTAACCATCTCAAAGAACTCCGCCAGGTTTAGGAGGCATGATCTGCCCTTAACAAAATCAAACTGGGTAGGGTCCAAGGTTTGGAAGTTCCCAATGTCTCTGTTAATGAGTTCCATAGCCTTGCAGACCAGGCTAGTCAGGCTTATAGGGCGATAGTTCCCGGGGTCCGTTGTGGCTCCACCGTTGTGGAGCGGGATAACTGTTGCTGTGCCCCACTCTGTGGGTACGTAGCCTGTAGAGAGACTGAGTTTAAACAGTGTGTTTAGGTGAGGGATTAGTTCATTTTGGAGCTCTTGTAAGACACGGCCTGGGACCCCGTCCGGTCCCATTGAAGGTGTCTTTTTGGCTTTGGATAGGGCTGTTTTAACCTGTGTGTCGGTGATTGATGGGGCCCTACATTCTTCTGGTATGGTTATGGGTCCTTTAGAAGGTGAGAGGGGGGTGAAGTTTGCACTAAATCTGTCTGCCAGAATGTTTGCAATATCAGTAGGTTTAGTATATTTTGTGCCATTCTGCAGTAACTCAGAGCAGATCTGAGAATTTCCACTTAGGTTCTTGACATAGCTAAAGAATGCTTTGTGGTTATCTTTGGAGTCATTGGCAATTTTTCTTTCGAAACTAGCCTTGGATGATTTAATGAGGGATCGTAGTTTCTTGCTGATACTGATCAGGAATGTCTTTCCTTCTTGGGATTCTACTCTTTTCTGTACTAGTTTCCTCCTTCTGTTGTATAGCTTGTTTATGGCAGGGGTCCACCAGACTGGTTTCCTTTTCTTGGAGGAGTGAGTCTTGGTTTTACTTGGGATAGCACAATCCATGCATTCCTGCAGATGCTCATAGAGTGCCTTTGTAAAGGTTTCAGCAGCTTGGACAACATTGTCCTTTAGCATGGGGGCTGTGAACCTTTCCATCTCGGTCTTAAGTAACGTGAAGTTTGCTTTTGAAAAGTTTTTCATGGTGATTTCCTTGATTGGGGGTGGGGGCGCAATGTGGATATCCAAAGTGATTAGTCTATGGTCTTATCTAACCAGCGAGGGGTTGACCTATGGTGTGGAACACCGGTCACCCATGTTGGTGATGACCAGGTGCAATATGTTGCTCCATCTGGTGGAGGTGTTGACCAGTTGATCCAGGGAATTCGAGTTTATAAATTCTAGGAAGCATTGGGCAAGGGAGTTAGTACTTGAGTAGTTCTCCCAGTTTATGTTTGGGTAATTGAAATCACCCAGTATTAAGGTGTTTGGTAGGACCTTCATATTTTCCAGTGTCTCCAG